>NW_026782104.1:2025000-2047707 GCF_031769215.1 Ylistrum balloti | reverse complement strand
TGTGATATAACATAAACATACACTGTGATATAACATAAATATACACTGTGATATAACATAAATATACACTATATAACATAAATATACACTGTGATATAACATAAATATACACTGTGATATAACATAAATATACACTGTGATATAACATAAATATACACTGTGATATAACATAAATATACACTGTGATATAACATAAATATACACTGTGATATAACATAAATATACATAAATATACACTGTGATATAACAAATATACACTGATATAACATATATACACTGTGATATAACATAAATATACACTGATATAACATAAATATACACTGTGATATAACATAAATATACACTGTGATATAACATAAATATACACTGTGATATAACATAAATATACACTGTGATATAACATAAATATACACTGTGATATAACATAAATATACACTGTGATATAACATAAATATACACTGTGATATAACATAAATATACACTGTGATATAACATAAATATACACTATATAACATAAATATACACTGTGATATAACATAAATATACACTGTGATATAACATAAATATACACTGTGATATAACATAAATATACACTGTGATATAACATAAATATACACTGTGATATAACATAAATATACACTGTGATATAACATAAATATACACTGTGATATAACATAAATATACACTGTGATATAACATAAATATACACTGTGATATAACATAAATATACACTGTGATATAACATAAATATACACTGTGATATAACATAAATATACACTGTGATATAACATAAATATACACTGATATAACATAAATATACACTGTGATATAACATAAATATACACTGTGATATAACATAAATATACACTAATATAACATAAATATACACTGTGATATAACATAAATATACACTGTGATATAACATAAATATACACTGAGATATAACATAAATATACACTGTGATATAACATAAATATACACTGTGATATAACATAAATATACACTGTGATATAACATAAATATACACTGTGATATAACACACTAAATATACACTGTGATATAACATAAATATACACTGTGATATAACATAAATATACACTGTGATATGACATAAATATACACTGATATAACATAAATATACACTGTGATATAACATAAATATACACTGTGATATAACATAAATATACACTGTGATATAACATAAATATACACTGTGATATAACATAAATATACATTGTGATATAACATAAATATTCACTGATATAACATAAACCTACACTGTGATATAACATAAACATACACTGTGATATAACATAAACATACACTGTGATATAACATAAATATACACTGTGATATAACATAAATATACACTGTGATGTAACATAAACATACACTGTGATGTAACATAAATATACACTGTGATATAACATAAATATACACTGTGATATAACATAAATATACACTGTGATATAACATAAATATACACTGTGATATAACATAAATATACACTGTGATATAACATAAATATACACTGTGATAAACATACACTGTGATATAACATAAATATACACTGTGATATAACATAAATATACACTGTGATATAACACACTGTGATATAACATAAATATACACTGTGATATAACATAAATATACACTGTGATATAACATAAATATACACTGTGATATAACATAAATATACACTGTGATATAACATAAATATACACTGTGATATAACATAAATATACACTGTGATATAACATAAATATACACTATATAACATAAATATACACTGTGATATAACATAAATATACACTGTGATATAACATAAATATACACTGTGATATAACATAAATATACACTGTGATATAACATAAATATACACTGTGATATAACATAAATATACACTGTGATATAACATAAATATACACTGTGATATAACATAAATATACACTGTGATATAACATAAATATACACTGTGATATAACATAAATATACACTGTGATATAACATAAATATACACTACACTGTGATATAACATAAATATACACTGTGATATAACATAAATATACACTGTGATATAACATAAATATACACTGTGAAATATACACTGTGATATAACATAAATATACACTGTGATATAACATAAATATACACTGTGATATAACATAAATATACA
Organism: Ylistrum balloti; assembly: GCF_031769215.1. Classification (NCBI taxonomy): domain Eukaryota; kingdom Metazoa; phylum Mollusca; class Bivalvia; order Pectinida; family Pectinidae; genus Ylistrum; species Ylistrum balloti. The sequence continues at coordinate 2,045,531 of NW_026782104.1, read as the reverse complement.
CTGTGATATAACATAAATATACACTGTGATATAACATAAATATACACTGTGATATAACATAAATATACACTGTGATATAACATAAATATACACTGTGATATAACATAAATATACACTGTGATATAACATAAATATACACTGTGATATAACATAAATATACACTGTGATATAACATAAATATACACTGTGATATAACATAAATATACACTGTGATATAACATAAATATACACTGTGATATAACATAAATATACACTGTGATATAACATAAATATACACTGTGATATAACATAAATATACACTGTGATATAACATAAATATACACTGATATAACATAAATATACACTGTGATATAACATAAATATACACTGTGATATAACATAAATATACATACACACTGTGATATAACATAAATATACACTGTGATATAACATAAATATACACTGTGATATAACATAAATATACACTGTGATATAACATATAAACATATACACTGTGATATAACATAAATATACACTGTGATATATATATACACTGTGATATAACATAAATATACACTGTGATATAACATAAATATACACTGTGATATAACATAAATATACACTGTGATATAACATAAATATACACTGTGATATAACATAAATATACACTGTGATATAACATAAATATACACTGTGATATAACATAAATATACACTGTGATATAACATAAATATACACTGATATAACATAAATATACACTGATATAACATAAATATACACTGTGATATAACATAAACATACACTGTGATATAACATAAACATACACTGTGATATAACATAAATATACACTGTGATATAACATAAATATACACTGTGATATAACATATATAACATAAATATACACTGTGATATAACATAAATATACACTGTGATATAACATAAATATACACTGTGATATAACATAAATATACACTGATATAACATAAATATACACTGATATAACATAAATATACACTGTGATATAACATAAATATACACTGTGATATGACATAAATATACACTGATATAACATAAATATACACTGTGATATAACATAAATATACACTGTGATATAACATAAATATACACTGTGATATAACATAAATATACACTGTGATATAACATAAATATACACTGTGATATAACATAAATATACACTGTGATATAACATAAATATACACTGTGATATAACATAAATATACACTGTGATATAACATAAATATACACTGTGATATAACATAAATATACACTGTGATATAACATAAATATACACTGTGATATAACATAAATATACACTGTGATATAACATAAATATACACTGTGATATAACATAAATATACACTGTGATATAACATAAATATACACTGTGATATAACATAAATATACACTGTGATATAACATAAATATACACTGTGATATAACATAAATATACACTGTGATATAACATAAATATACACTGTGATATAACATAAATATACACTGTGATATAACATAAATATACACTGTGATATAACATAAATATACACTGTGATATAACATAAATATACACTGTGATATAACATAAATATACACTGTGATATAACATAAATATACACTGTGATATAACATAAATATACACTGTGATATAACATAAATATACACTGTGATATAACATAAATATACACTGTGATATAACATAAATATACACTGTGATATAACATAAATATACACTGTGATATAACATAAATATACACTGTGATATAACATAAATATACACTGTGATATAACATAAATATACACTGTGATATAACATAAATATACACTGTGATATAACATAAATATACACTGTGATATAACATAAATATACACTGTGATATAACATAAATATACACTGTGATATAACATAAATATACACTGTGATATAACATAAATATACACTGATATAACATAAATATACACTGTGATATAACATAAATATACACTGTGATATAACATAAATATACACTGTGATATAACATAAATATACACTGTGATATAACATAAATATACACTGTGATATAACATAAATATACACTGTGATATAACATAAATATACACTGTGATATAACATAAATATACACTGTGATATAACATAAATATACACTGTGATATAACATAAATATACACTGTGATATAACATAAATATACACTGTGATATAACATAAATATACACTGTGATATAACATAAATATACACTGTGATATAACATAAATATACACTAAAACATACACTGTGATATAACATAAATATACACTGTGATATAACATAAATATACACTGTGATATAACATAAATATACACTGTGATATAACATAAATATACACTGTGATATAACATAAATATACACTGTGATATAACATAAATATACACTGTGATATAACATAAATATACATACACTGTGATATAACATAAATATACACTGTGATATAACATAAATATACACTGATATAACATAAATATACACTGTGATATAACATAAATATACACTGTGATATAACATAAATATACACTGTGATATAACATAAATATACACTGTGATATAACATAAATATACACTGTGATATAACATAAATATACACTGTGATATAACATAAATATACACTGTGATATAACATAAACTACACTGTGATATAACATAAATATATAACATAAATATACACTGTGATATAACATAAATATACACTGTGATATAACATAAATATACACTGTGATATAACATAAATATACACTGTGATATAACATAAATATACACTGTGATATAAAATAAATATACACTGATATAACATAAATATACACTGTGATATAACATAAATATACACTGTGATATAACATAAATATACACTGTGATATAACATAAATATACACTGATATAACATAAATATACACTGTGATATAACATAAATATACACTGTGATATAACATAAATATACACTGATATAACATAAATATACACTATATAACATAAATATACACTGTGATATAACATAAATATACACTGTGATATAACATAAATATACACTGTGATATAACATAAATATACACTGTGATACACTGATATAACATAAATATACACTGTGATATAACATAAATATACACTGATATAACATAAATATACACTGATATAACATAAATATACACTGTGATATAACATAAATATACACTGTGATATAACATAAATATACACTGTGATATAACATAAATATACACTGTGATATAACATAAATATACACTGTGATATAACATAAATATACACTGATATAACATAAACATACACTGTGATATAACATAAATATACACTGTGATATGACATATATGAATATAAGAAATTTGCCATGAAATCTAACCTGATCATAATACCTGATATACTATATATATATATATATATATATTATTCCATGTTATATCAAAGAAGTATAAGATGAAACCCATGTATGTGTTACAAAATATGTTCATGATATATTTCAGTGTATTTTTGGTGACATATAACATAGTACACTCGTACTATACTTCAGCATTTTTGTTACATTATAAAAATATTTTCATATTATTTTTCAACGTTTGTTTTTGTTACATATCACAAAATTTGTAATACAAAGACACTGAATCATAACATTAACTCACTGTAATACACAACACAAACATACGTTGGAATAAAACATGAACATACTTTGTAATACACAACACAAACATTCGTCGAACATACTTTGAGATGTACCTTAATGGAAGCTAGAACTTACTAGAATTCAACATTTATTAGAAGTAGGATCATATATGTATATTCCTTCTGCCATCTTAATGCATTGATATTAAGCTGTGGAAAACAAAGAAAATCAAGAGTTAACGAGAGAATACGGATTATCAGTAAAATGTACATGCGGATTATGATGTTATTTCGTTTGATCATCGAGGCAATGGTTGTTATTAAAGAATATTAATTAAGAGAGGTTACCTTGGAAAAAGGAATTTAATTTTAAAAAATTATTAAGATACGATATGTTTAGATAATTAAAAAACAATAATAAGATTTTTATCAAGATCAATATTTCGGAACTGAGGTAACACGAGATATATGAAGTGGACATTATGAGGAGAAATACTGAAGGTGAACCATATCCACAGAAAACATTCCCATTGAAGCAACACATAAGTAGTCAGCGGTGTATTCAGAAAACGGATTTAAAAAGGAGAACCAGTTAATCTGCGATATTCTGTTAGGAAATGCAAAACATAAACCCGATGAAGCCCTAACATTGACGATAAATTGGTACTGTAAGACATCGTAAATTGGTCCCTTAGTGTTAGACAATGGGCTGTGTGGGCTGGATGTGTGGGCGGTTAATTGTTGCTGTCTATATTCTCACGCCTGTAACATACTGTACACTCACCACGTTTGATCTAGGACATAAAAACACAAACATTCGACGTAACAGTTCGCGACTGGATTGGCTGTTTGAACTCCATCAAGTTCCATTGAGTGTTGCGCTGGAACTCGTTCAGTGTCATCATCATTGTCAGAAGTGATTACAATAAGGTTTCTATATATAGCAACACGATTTTTGAAATTATCTTCTGCCAAAAGAGATGTGTGGTCTAAGAAAAAAAGCACCGCAGCAATAACTACTCCACTTCGTCATTTAAACAGATATTGGTCAGTGTGTTGTAAAAAAAATACGGTGAAGAAGGTTATTTCATGCTGTGCCACATTGTCTGAGACATCGTGAACGTCTCTTCTTGCAACAAAATGCCAAGCATAACATGCCCCCTTTTACACACTGCAGCTATCAGCTTTTTGCAGCATTCCTGGATTCTCATGAGTTGATATCGTGTGACAGGAAGTTGTACATTTTTGCAGAAAGTGTTGTTGTAATGTCTTTATTGTAGGTTTGAATTTCGATATCAAATAATTTTTTTTAAACAATCCCTGATTTTTTTATCGTTTGTTTGTTAAATTTACATTTTGGTCTTGGATGAAGGCATCATGAATCATCTGGTCTTTTTGTACTTTTTCAGGAGTCTCTGTGTAAATCTTTCTTTTGTTCATATTTTGCAATAGTTTTATTGAATCTGAGTTTGGGTTATGGTTAGGCTCACATGTTGGTATTTTCTTGTCGTTTTAGGAATAAAAATATCACACTTAGGATAATATAAAGACCTGTTTTGTTTTGATCGAGACTATCATTAAGACACACCAGAGAGGGTCTATATCTGCCATTTACCTTGTCAAAATGTTCGCGTTGAAATCTGAAATACAGGTGATACAATCCATCTTTTCATTCGATAATTTTCATGATCACTGATATAGTCTTATATTTTCGATACGTTGCCACAGCAATCATCATGACACTAGTGCAAACATGGTGGACATCTTTCATGATAAGAAAAACGATATTGACTTTGACATTTGAGAAATTCACGATAACGACACACCAAAGATGTGTCAATGTTGGGGAAAGTGATGATAATGATTTTAATGAGATTAGCTACATGTTCATTTATGTTTCAGATCAGATGAAAACCAATCAGTTTGTTAGTAATGTAAGAATGAGATAGACATGTCAATTTTCAATCCAGGATTTAGATATTGATGTATTAAATTGATGTCCTATGCAAGCAAAGTCAGCATATCACTTATCATGTTTACGAAGATCTATAGAAAATTATACATAAACACTAATCATTCGAAGAGACATGCCGCTTACTTCGGAATGTAAACTTCAAAGACGACTGGTCGACATATGTTAACAAACAATTAAGACGTAACGTTGCCACTCAAGACCTGAGTAGTTTCAGGAATGTACACTGGGGATCAATATTGATAACGAGTTTGATGAATGGTCCACACACAGAAACACTTATAAAGATTTTCCCCACAGACCTACATCCTGGTCCTAATCAATTGACATCCTTTCATAGATCTGGAGCTCTAGGGGAGTGGGTGAAGGAACAATATTAGTGACTAAGGGAAAATATGGGATAATTTTGAACAAATTTTCAGACATCGAATTTGTAGAATTTCATTTGATATTATGTTATTTTCAACTTAAGACTCTAATCTTAGAATAGGGATAGTGTGTTTGTTGATATGCATGCAATGCAGCTAATTAAGATATTATTATATATAACAAAATCACCACTAGATACATATAAACACAATATTTTACTCTAATAACGTTGACAATGCCATTATTTGAATTAATTTAAACGTGTATGTTACAGTAAACCACGGTCACGTAAAGACCACCAGCTGTGAAATTATCAGATACATAAAATAATCTATTGAATTATGGGACAAATGCACTTTTACATCCTGATTTTGATATTTCTTTCGATGTTTGAAATTTTTCAGTCGCCTCCCAGGTTTCAACAATCAAGGCTCTTATCATTGTTGATATTTCTCTCGATAATTGATTTTTTTTCAGTCAACTCCTAGGTTTCAACAATTTAAGCCCTTATCACCATTGGAGAGGCACAGAAAGAAGAAACAACTGTGCAATGCCCGCTCTAATTTATATAATTATTAATATTACATAACTAGTTTGTACAATCTTGTGTACTAATACAATGATTATTTAATATCATCACTGATAATGAACTTTATCTATGGAGAATAAAATGCATGTATAGCCAAAGGCTAATCTCTTGTTTGTAAAATACAAATGTTAGTTATAAGTTGCATATTGACACAAACAACATAAAAAAAAGTTATATCACAGCAATCTTGAAATAAAGCTATCACAGAATGCACTAATTCTCATACAAACGTATTTTATCATATAAAAGGTTATAAAGGGTAACATGCCACAACAGCAGATAATAGATTTTGACCTACTTATACACTAGTATAGCATAACCTAAAAACGTTTTCAAATCTGCATGAAAATGCACCTCGTCCCCACATCCTGTGTAACTATTCAGGCACGTATTGCCTATCACGTGATGAAAGATTACCTAAGGTAAAGACATCAATCGAAAAAATTACCTCGCATCGACTTCGATTCACAACCATCCTCGATACTCCAGGGGTTACGATCACTTTCGCTCTCTGCCCGATACTCTAGGGGTTACGATCACTTTCGCTCTCTGCCCGATACTCTAGGGGTTACGATCACTTTAGCTCTCTACCCGATACTCCAGGGCTACGATCACTTTAGCTCTCTGTCCGATACTCCAGGAGTTATGATCACTTTCGCTCTCTGCCCGATACTCCAGGGGTTATGATCACTTTCGCTCTTTGCCCGATACTCCAGGGGTTACGATCACTTTCGCTCTCTCCCCGATACTCTAGGGGGTTTACAATCACTTTCGCTCTCTGTCCGATACTCCAGGAGTTATGATCACTTTCGCTCTCTGTCCGATACTCTAGGGGTTACGATCACTTTAGCTCTCTACCCTATACTCCTGGGGTTACAATCACTTTCGCTCTCTGCCCGATACTTCAGGGGTTACGATCATTTTCTCTCTCTGTACCCCAGAAACATGTCACGACACTATTGAAGGTTCCATGAGCGACACCTTGTGGACAGGAAGAAAAGATTACTTTAACCCTTTTGTAATCCCCAATGGGAGCTGATCAGCATGTGATTGGCCAGTTTTTTTCTCCTGGAAACAACAAATTACTTCGTTTGTGCATTAAATTTTTCCACGACATGTTTCAATGTGTTTTCTTCTGACATACTTATAGATATTATTTAAATATCAACGAAACGAAATATATATGTATGTCTTGTTTCATTACATAAAGATGTGTTATTTCATATTATTAAGTATATTTTTCCTCGTGAAAATGCACAGTAACTTATATCTTTGTCAGAATTCGATTGTAATTGTATCTAATTGATATTGGGAACATGCCCTTGAATAGGAACGATTCGACACACGTGTTCTTTACCGATACTTCTGGACGGCGCGGGATGTAAACAAAGATAGAAAGTGCGTTTATTTCAATATTCATCGGCGCTGTCAAAAGCAAATTTCATTCAATACAGTTGATGTATGTCTTTCTTATATCAAACAGTGTTTCTTGTCGAAATGTTACCATTTTCTTTGTCTCTGTTGATCTGATTTCCGTTATTGAAACTGGTTTATAAATTATGGTCCCGTCGTATTCACCTTTCATTAGCACAAGTGACACAATTACAGGTAAGCATATGTGTTCCATTCTATATACAGAGCAATGAACAAATGGTGATACCTTCCAAGGTCAAGTTTAAATGTCACTGATAAAATTGATAACACTTAGCATTATTTTTTTTCGTTTCCTTATTATGTATGTCCATTATTGCGGCCTGGAATGAGAGATATTGCAGTTTTATGACATATAAAAAGCGGGCATAGGTGAACCCATTTCTATAAATCTTTAATGCTAAGGACATTTTAATCGAGGTTCCGCCCATTTTTTCCCCAGTATGTATTTATCCCTGATGTGTCTCATTAATTGTTGCAACTCAATTAACAGGAATGATTTATAACCAAGACAGATAATTTGATGAATGTAATAGCTGAAGTATCTATCTAATATGACATAGATAAAAGCATGTCTTTAACATAAAACGTGGGCGCACGCTTCCATGGTTTATAACTGTACGCAATGACCAAATTCACGACAGAAATAGATTGACTAAGAGAGGAGACATCGGCTGTCTATTTTAGTTACTTGTTAGTGTGCTGCTGCAAGCACAATCTTTTTCACAATAAACCAACAACTCAAAATGATGTCAAGTTATTTTGGAAGCAATGTCCCTTATATGTTACTTGGCATAATAAATATTAGACTAATAAACAAAACAGTTTCTGACTAATTTGAAAATAAAAGAACACCAACATTTCAACAAAATCCCAATACAAAATATATACTTATGAGAAGAAGATAAAATATTAATATAATATTGTGTACAGGATGTTCCTCGATAACTAAGTAGGTTATAGTGTTTGCCTAAAAAACATCAGATGAAGATCCAAAGGTATGTTGTCGACACTTCGTACCCATGGCAGTATGCGATTTCAGGAAGCCGAGAAACGGACAGGTCTGTGTTGACGCCGTTGTATCTTTGGGTATTTTACCCTACTTGTTCTGGTTAGATGTGTTGTTTTCAATTAATTGTAATATTTGTTTTTTTGCTAACCAGGAAAGTAGTCATAGACGACACACACCATTTAAATCTTGAACTAAGTAATGTCACGTTTTCAAAGTGAGAGCTAAGATAGCATTAACGAAACCACCATGCATAATACCTACAATTATAAATGTCATGAAGTCAGGATTATGATAATAAAACTGGCATATATATTTCATCTTACTAGCCGTGTCTCCCTGCTCTACCGAAATTTTCCCCGTCGGCTATTGACACTTGTTCTTGGTATAAAGTCGTCGAATTTTTTTACTTTTGTATATCACTCAGTCTCTAATTCATGTTATTCAAAACTTTTAAATTTTAACTCGTCAGTTTCTTGCTTAGAGGGAATACTTGTTTGCACCATATCATTTGGAACATACTGTCGTTTAATAACAGGTCACTGTTGGAGAAAGTAATTCGTGGTTCGTTGTATCAGATTTTCGCACTAACCAGAAACGAGATGGAGGAACTACCTCTATGAGTTGATGTGAGGTGTTTGTTAAGAGTAAAACTGGCTTCATACGCTACTTGGAACGAACGTGAGCGACCGACAAATGCGTCAAACACAAAGCAAATAGCTGCGTTGTTCCTTTGTTGACCGGAAAATCGTTACCTTGGACTGTCACCCTTTCTTTTGGCCAGCTTCCACCTGTGTCGTTGTAACATAAAGTGAAGAACATGGTGCTTGCGATGAGATACGTGCCAGATCTAGCTATTTCTATCCAGTGTCGTTGGAGATAAATCCTGTTGATGGTTTAGGCTTTGTAGAATCGATTTACAGACATAGCTGCGAGGTATTCGTAACCAACAAACTAGACGGAAAGGTAAACGATACTGATATATATTGATGCCGTATGAAATATTTGCTGATTATATTTCCTAAAGGATTTTTAAAAAAGGCACAATAACATCTTCATCCCCGAAGATGTCAAGTGGATATGAAAAGATTCAAGAAAGATTCGATGTTGTAACGTCTGTTAGCGTTACTCTGGAATCGACCGTTTATCAAAGCTTCCTGCTACCAATATCAGTACTACCAGATCAAGGCGATAGGTTTATTATGATACTGTTTATTCGTGAAGTGGAATTAATTGTATGTGGATTTGAAATAACTACAATGACCTTTGATCAACTTGAATACCGTTTCTCAAACATTTCTTGTCCCCTATATGAAGCATTGGATTTTTCTACGATGCACACCACACCAATTTCAAACTGAGGAAAACGCCTTCATTCTCTAGCTATGAGCTATTTATTTTCATAGAAAATGGTCGAGAAGAAATAATCGAATGACTGATTGACAATTTAATCGTTTTCAATAACTGTTTCTGTTTAATAGAAATGTCCCCTAGCATGTTGCCCCCTTTAAAAATATTGATGATGTCATCTTGTCTCAAAATAACAAGAAAGTAATTGAGAATGTCATTCGTATATACCCGCCAGACATGGAAATCATAGTCATGAAATACTTTCTCTACATCAGCCGCTTACCACGAGCTTTTCCTACATCTGAGCTACATGAACTGCTTGGTGATTTTGATGTTTCCCCTGTCTTGATAGCTACATTCCTGCTTCTTTCACCTGTAGTTTTACATATTGCACTTGATGACAACGCTTTGAGAGATGTAGGTTAATGAAAATGATGCGGGAGTTTTATTCCCGTTTGGAAATATTCTATTTCCTTTCACGATATGAAGTTGCACTTAAGTGGTTCTCGTTAGTATGTCTGGCTGTTCCGTTGTGTTATATAAAGGTTACACGTGTTCGATGCTCGTTAGTATGTCTGGTGGTTCCGTTGTGTTATATAAAGGTTACACGTGTTCGATGCTCGTTAGTATGTCTGGCTGTTCCGTTGTGTTATATAAAGGTTACACGTGTTCGATGCTCGTTAGTATGTCTGGCTGTTCCGTTGTGTTATATAAAGGTTACACGTGTTCGATGCTCGTTAGTATGTCTGGTGGTTCCGTTGTGTTATATAAAGGTTACACGTGTTCGATGCTCGTTAGTATGTCTGGCTGTTCCGTTGTGTTATATAAAGGTTACGTGTTCGAGGTTTCCGTTGTGTTATATAAAGGTTACACGTGTTCGACGTGTTGTCTGGCTGATATAAAGGTTACACGTGTTCGATGCTCGTTAGTATGTCTGGCTGTTCCGTTGTGTTATATAAAGGTTACACGTGTTCGATGCTCGTTAGTATGTCTGGCTGTTCCGTTGTGTTATATAAAGGTTACACGTGTTCGATGCTCGTTAGTATGTCTGGCTGTTCCGTTGTGTTATATAAAGGTTACACGTGTTCGATGCTCGTTAGTATGTCTGGCTGTTCCGTTGTGTTATATAAAGGTTACACGTGTTCGATGCTCGTTAGTATGTCTGGCTGTTCCGTTGTGTTATATAAAGGTTACACGTGTTCGATGCTCGTTAGTATGTCTGGCTGTTCCGTTGTGTTATATAAAGGTTACACGTGTTCGATGCTCGTGTTCCGTTGTGTTATATAAAGGTTACACGTGTTCGATGCTCGTTAGTATGTCGGGCTGTTCCGTTGTGTTATATAAAGGTTACACGTGTTCGATGCTCGTTAGTATGTCTGGCTGTTCCGTTGTGTTATATAAAGGTTACACGTGTTCGATGCTCGTTAGTATGTCTGGCTGTTCCGTTGTGTTATATAAAGGTTACACGTGTTCGATGCTCGTTAGTATATAAAGGTCTGGCTGTTCCGTTGTGTTATATAAAGGTTACACGTGTTCGATGCTCGTTAGTATGTCTGGTGGTTCCGTTGTGTTATATAAAGGTTACACGTGTTCGATGCTCGTTAGTATGTCTGGTGGTTCCGTTGTGTGATATGAAGTTAGATATATTCGATGCTCGTCAGTACGTCTGGTGGTTCCGTTGTAAACTTGTCCCCGTTTGAGAAGTAGATTCATATATATACTTACTAAAAGTTATCATGACTTTCATGGCGGATATTCATTTTTTCTGGTTTCGTCGGGTTTGAGTATAAATTCAGGATCTTTTGGCTGACCTTAGCAGAGCTTCTATTGACAATGTTTTATAACTTATAATTTATATCAGTAGTACCATGTCTGGATTGCAGTTCGATGGTGCTGCTGTATACTACAGTAAATGGCTAGTGTGGATGGCGAATATTTCCAAAAAAGGTTAAATCAATATTAATATTTACGTCTCATCTATGGGAACATGTTTATCCCCTCTATCGACTAATTTACTTTCGTTTTCATTCGCAACTGGATTTATAGAAGATCTTATCAGAACAGAATCATCAGTTTCAGCTCAGACACAGTAACAAATAAGGATAGTTTATCACGGAGATTTACGATAATCGTGCTGTTTGGAAACATTCTTGTTTATTTGTCCTTTTGTTTTTATGTGTGGCAATTTAATTCAGTAATGAAAACCTTGGTAACAAATATTACGGTTTTCATGATAGTTGACAGATACACCTTTACAAAAACTTCTGAGGGAAACATGCCGATGGAAACCTTGCAACTTTGTCGTTGTGGTCTCACAAGGTAACAATCTGTTTTCGTGTGTGATATTTTGTTTAAAGAGCTTAGTCATCATACGTCTTATGGTTTTATTGTTACTGACTCGGTTTTCGTTTTGGGAATGTGACATTTCCTGGATTGTCAGGTAATTAGAGAGCGTGAATCGAAATAGGAAATCATATGAATAGGGTGGAATGTTTTCCACCGACACTGACAAGTCATCTGTCAACTTAATAGGCTGAGGTCAAGGTTCAAGTCGTCATTTTTATCTATAACATTCTCATTTAGATCCCTTTCTAATAATAACTTTTTGTTGAAAATGAAGATGTTGCTAGCTGTTTTCGATTCTTCACTCCAATATCACGGTTAAATATTTTCGCTAGTCTTTGAAGGGTGTTATAACAGAAGATGTATTGGTGAAATTTCTTCTTAGGTTCAATTTGTCGCCTTAAACGTTTCCACATCGTTGCTTCTCTCCCATCATGGATGACATCTCCTGTTTTCAACGTTTGTTACATTTCATGTTTCAAATATTTCCTTCTCACATTCCGCGCCTACATAGGTTTATTTTGATATATAATTTTATCTAGAAGGTGATACTGTCAACAGGAACCCTAATGTTCCGCTAATTTGTCAGTCGAGGCCGACAAGAGGAAGGAAACAGTGTCAGCTGTACTCGGTGTCACCAAGACAGGCCTCTGCGGCTTGGCCGCACAGCCGCACTCCATGACTTCCGTTGCAGAGTCAGACTGCCGCACTGTGTGATCTTGTTTTCGTATCAAAGTGACTGGTCAGCGTTGGCTTTCCGGTAATCCGCGAGCGGTCATTCGTCACTGTTGGCGGTTTTAGGTGTAGACGGTGTAGACTTAGACGCTACAGGGAATATATACTTGTATATTGCTGACATCAATCCTTCAGAATATCGATCAGACTTTCCCCGGTAACACACTCTTGTATATCGTAAACAACGACTTCTTCACTCGCAATCAAGTGTCTGGATCCGTTCCTCTGATTATTAGCAACTTTTATATTTTCTTTTATGAATCGTAAAAACGGGGTCATAAAACACACTAGTGTAGCTTGACCAAACCTTGTGGAGTTAGCAAATATCACCGAACACATAACTCGCTAATGTCTATTGATTTCTCTATAAAGTGCAGTAAGAGCAGTTTATCAGAAACACAAATATGGTAAAAATTATCAACAGGACGAATAATAGTCTGTTTTCAATAGAAATGGTAGAATCATTGCGGGGAAAATATCAATGTTTATAGTCCAAAGAAAAAACTATGTTTTTATGAAAAAAAGGAGAATGATTATTTCTTATTTCAACGTCGAGGGCAGAATTATTTTGTAAAAGAACAGCGGGGGTTTTAATATTCAGTCGGTCTTGTAACAACGCAGGTACACTATAAAGTCGCTATTAGAACAGAGAGGGTACAATGTTAAGTCTGTCTTGGAACAACGAGGGTACAATGTTTAATCTGTCTTGGAACATCGAAGGTTCAATTTTAAGTCCGTCTCTGAACGGCGGGGTTACAATGTTTAGTCTGTCTTGGAACAACGTGGGTACAATGTTTAATCTATCTTAGAACAACGAAGGTTCAATGTTTAGTGTCTTGGAACAGCGAGGCTACACTGTTAAGTCTGTCATAGAACAGCGCTAGTAGATTGCTCCAAAACCAGGACACACAGGTAATTTATAACCTATTTTGACACAAATAATATAACATGATTATGACTGAAATATCTGGCAGTATCCGGAAGTTCTCTCACAGATGCTTTCCTTGATGTATACTTAAACTTCCTTAAATTCAAAATCATGCATTGATAAATACATTGTTAAATTGTCAATCAAAGGATGTGGTTAGATATTTTTTAATACCTCAGTCCCCTCAGAATTGGATTAAAGAACAAGACAGTATTTTTTCAACGATTCTTCTTGTGCTTCTAATGGCATTTGTCACTGCGCGACGTGTACATGTTTTAATTTCAACAATATATCGTATCAAAGCGCAAGCAGCGGGTCACCGAGTGCTCAGAGAGTTTGGAGACAGGCAAAAGAAAATCAATAATAGAACATTGTTATTTGAAGAGTAGAATGAAGGTGCAGTTTATGATAGTACAGTAAAGGTCAAACTGACAACACTCATCCTGTTCACATCACATTGACTGCTAAAAGCAGACTCTCTTCGGACTTCCTCTGTCCCCTAGTCAATTACACCATAATTTGTAGTTACGGAGTTTTCTTTTACTTCTAATGTTTGTTTAATGTGGAGTTAGTGGCGCGCACCTTCACAGTGTAGTTGACGGTGGTGATAAAACTACCATGCGTCATCATTGTTGCCAACGTCCATACCATTGTTAAAGGCGGAATTCCAAATAACACCCTCATTCCAATTTTGTTTTACAAACTTCGCAGTATTGTAGACCCGAAAACATACCAGATCATATAATTCCTTTTCCAGTTGTGAAATGTGAAAGGTCCATGGGTATGTTATTCACTATTTTCACGATATGTTTGTCGGGTCTATATCCATTAACCTGCCTGGTTTGGGTGACCCTTATTTGTGTGTAGTTAACTTTGCCTGGTCTCTATCCATTAACCTGCCTGATTTTGGTGACCCTTACAGGTGTGGTTAACTAGTTGTCTGGTCTCTATCCATTAACCTGCCTGGTTTGGGTGACCCTTATTTGTGTGGTTAACTAGTTGTCTTGTCTCTATCCATTAACCTGCCTGGTTTGGGTGACCCGTATTTATGTGGTAAACTAGTTGTCTGGCCTCTTTCCATTAACCTGCCTGGTTTGGGTGACCCTTATTTGTGTGTAGTCAACTAGTTGTCTGGTCTCTATCCATTAACCTGCCTGATTTTGGTGACCCTTACAGGTGTGGTTAACTAGATGTCTGGTCTCTATCGATTAACCTGCCTGGTTTGGGTGACCCTTATTTGTGTGTAGTTAACTAGTTGTCTGGTCTCTATCCATTAACCTGCCTGGTTTGGCTGACCCTTATTTGTGTTTGGTTAACTAGATGTCTGGCCTCTATCCATTAACCTGCCAGGTTTGGGTGACCCTTATTTGTGTGTAGTTAACTAGTTGTCTGGTCTCTATCCATTAACCTGCCTGGTTTGGGTGACCCTTATTTGTGTTTGGTTAACTAGATGTCTGGTCTCTATCCATTAACCTGCCTGGTTTGGGTGACCCGTATTTGTGTTTGGTTAACTAGGTGTCTGGTCTCTATCCATTAACCTGCCTGGTTTGATTGGCCCTAAAAGGAAATTGTACTACATTGTATAACACCACCAGCAACTATGTAGCTTTTTTGAGAACGGATGCACAGATTCAATTGTTTTTCGTTCTCTTTCAACTTGAGGCATGTGAATTGTAATTGTTTTATATCTAAAGTAGTATTTATAGCATAAAAGAATTCATTACAGGTTCAAGAACACTTCAGTGCAGTTCAACATTTGATAATAATACAAGTACATGGTAAGTGCATTGTTTCCAACGGGCCAAAATCGGTCATGGTGACATTTATCTCTCAACGAAAACAATTTAATTTGAAAACAGCCTGTTTGAACTCCCGTGCATGTGAATGTATCGGCCATGCCTGGGTGTGAGAGAGGTGAGCAAGGTAGAAGAGGATATTTTCATTGTGGCAGCATATACCCATTGTACTTTTGCCTGCTGGACACTGACAACACTGATCTGTGATCGGGTCATCCTTTGAACGCTATCCAAACATTGTGTTTGGTATGAGATCTGTTACAAGAGAATGTATTGGTCCATTAGCGTGCTGGTACACCAATACCTGGAAATCGACATCACAGGTCAGGTGCAATGTACCACGAGGCTTGCTTGATTTGATTGGCGCCGCATCCAGTTCTAGGAATTCCAAACCAAGCTCTGGAAAAGCTATGCCAGCACAACCCAACAACATCCACCCTGATTTTTTTTCCTTTGGACTTAGATCAGGTTTATTGTGAACTTTGCCTGCAAAAGAATTAATCAATGAGAGACTGACCAACATTCTACTTGCTAGTTGGCGACCTTTACCTTCACGGGCTATAGATAGATTGTATATGGGGTCATGGGTAACATTCAGACAGGCACTATCAATTCGAACAAGCTGTTTAATCATTTTAATGAAACAGTTGGAAGCTCTCTGTTCTTTAAAAGTCTACACAATTTGAATCGTCCCTGGTTAATTTCTTTAATTACCGTTCCCGTGTTATGCTGTGACTTACCTGATTACAAGTATGAAAACAATGGGAAATCCAAACCAGATTACTTGATAAGGTCAAGGAACATTCTTTTACAAGCTATCTATATATAGAACCGAGAATCTGCAGGATTCGGACAGCTCTTTTTGACACCAACTGGTCTTGAATTCATATCATAGCGTAACAAATGCCTGCATCATTAAATATTGACTAGTTTATTCCTAACTCTGAAAGAATCGCACAAACCCACCTATGTTTAGCAACCTTTCGGAAGATTTTATCTTATTCGGGAGAATCCCTTTCGCGAAATGTGTACACTGATCTAACACAGGCCACGCTTTTGACATAAAAGATAGTTTGCATAACATGTATTATAATGTATGTATATGAATTACATTTACATATAAACGAGTTGACTATGCCCTTTGTTGTCAGCTATGTGTAAGGTATATGGTATTTCAATATTCAGGTGTTCCATATTCAGTTGCCCTTGCTATACATATTAAATATAAAAGTGCAGACATTGACAATGCTGTTTTGGGGCCTTTACCGAATAATATATGTACAGGTACACTGAAGAATGTAGCTAGATAATGTTTATATGTCGTTCAACAAAGACCAATATAATTATTATTTTAGTCCCTATTAAACAACTGTTGATTACGCCATTTTCTGTTCTGACCTCGCGGATGGAATATCCCATCCTTCACCAAGATATATGATAAAAAATAAAGAAAAATCTTGTTATTCGGGCAATTTCTGCGCTTTATAATATCTTTTTAGAATAAACAACAAACTATACACCTTATAATTATCAAATAATTATGTAACTCTGCTGTGCATTAATATCTTAAGTTTTTTTCACTTTTTATTTTTCTAAGCTGGAGACACTTTGCTCCAATCCAAAATTTTGCACTATTAATGTTAAGTAGTTCGAAAATTATTTTCCCGCATTAACAACTACCCTCCTCCCCCCCCTTCCCCAATTTTTAATGGTGACAGAACATATACTGATGCTACTTGCAAAAGAAAATCGAGAGGCAGACAAAACACATATTATACCAAGTTTTTTAAAATTCATTGGCGATGATCTTGTTTCAAGATGGTCAAAAATTAAGGATTTCTCCCTTTAACTTATTAACACACCGCTATACCGATACAATTGAATTAAAATGAATAATTATCCAGGGATGGTAATAACATAAAAATTATGAAAAAAAGTATTTAAAAATGTCAAGGACACATGTTTTTGACATATGGGCGGTTCACTGAACATGTGGGCCCTTTGGGCCATTTAATCGTAAAGATTCAAGGGTATGTTTTAGATTGCCTTTAACAGTACTACAAACAGGCAAAATTTGAAAGAGAACCGGGTGTGGGTGGTATCTGTAGGAATTCTAACATAAAATCGTATTCCACCTTACAAATATAATCGGCTTATACTGCCATCTAGACACTTATATTTACATCTATATGTGATTTTTATTCATCTGAATCAAAATTGATTTTTCCGCTGAAATGTAAACAATGACAAAATTCTTGACAAATGCAGTATCTTCCTTTTTCCGTTTGCTTAACCCCAATTAATTGTGCATTGATTTGTAATCAAGAATGTAATTTTCATTTTGCGTCAAGGAGTTATTTTATGTGATTTTTAGAATAGAAGAAATGGGAGTGGCTCCTGTCAGTAAGTGAAAACGATCACAAAGACATTTTGTTTGTTGCGAATGTCTTTACTGACAGATCGATATCTGGCAGACGATATTGACAAATTTTGTACTCGTGTACCAAAGCTAATGGATATGAAAAGTATTTTATCGCATAGCTTTGTAAAGTTATTTATGTGGCAGACTCTTACTAAAGTCGAACAACTTCGGATATGTCCAAAGATATTGATACCGGAAGTCACCGCCGACCACTTCCGTTTACAACAATTTGGTATACTGATGATATACTGATGACATATCGGCGAATGCAACACAGAATATGACCGCAACAAATTCTCAGGTTCCTGTGTTGTAGATGGGAATCGCTAGAAAAAGTCCGCGTTTATAAACATCGTTTGAATCAGAGAGCGATGCCTACTTAATTCCAAATACTGATCAGCTAAAGTGGACCTAGAGTGGGCGTTCGGCTCTCGCCTTCAATCTCTACCAGAGTTATCGTTCCTTAACAGTCACGATGTGTCTCTCTGTAAACGGCTCACGAACTACCACATTTGACATCGCAGTAAAGGTCGAAGTTAGATGTTGTGCATATCAATATATTCTGACAGAAAATTGTTATATTATTGCTAAATCAATAGGCCCCGCACTGTAAGTATTTTTTAGAAATACCATGACTTCCGTCAAAATTATGTGAGTACAGGACTCGGGACTCGCACGTAGATGTATCACTGTTCAAAGGTGATCACCATTCTTTCTAATAGCACTAATAAAAAAGATACGGATTTCGTAAATGTTTATTGATTTCGATCTAAATATATGATAGACAAAAAAGTCATGTAATGTTAGAGAGCTACTGATCCCCCATACCACGTAATGGTTCCCCATACCACGTAATTGTTCCCCATACCACGTAATGGTTCCCCCAACCACGTACTGGTTCCCCATACTATGTAATGGTACACCATACCATACAATCGTTCCCCATACCATGTAATGGTTCAACAATCCCACTTAACGGGTCCTCAAACCACGTAACGGACCATACAGTGAAATGGATCTTCATACAGTGTAATGGAGACCCCATACAGTGTAACGGACCATACAGTGTAACGGGGACCCAATACAGTGTAATGGAGACCCCATACAGTGTAACGGAGTCCCCATACAGTGTAACGGAGACCCCATACAGTGTAATGGAGACCCCATACAGTGTAATAGAGACCACATACAGTGTAACGGAGACCCCATACAGTGTAACGGAGTCCCCATACAGTGTAACGGGGACCCCATACAGTGTAATGGAGACCCCATACAGTGTAATGGAGACCCCATACAGTGTAGCGGAGTCCCCATACAGTGTAACGGAGACCCCATACAGTGTAACGGAGACCCCATACAGTGTAATGGAGCCCCCATACAGTGTAATGGAGTCCCCATACAGTGTAACGGGGACCCCATGCAGTGTAACGGACCATACAGTGTGACGGGGACCCCATACAGTGTAATGGAGCCCCCATACAGTGTAATGGATACCCCATACAGTGTAACGGAGTCCCCATACAGTGTAACGGAGACCCCATACAGTGTAATGGAGACCCCATACAGTGTAATGGAGCCCCCATACAGTGTAATAGAGCCCCCATACAGTGTAACGGATCATACAGTGTAACGGGAACCCCATACAGTGTAATAGAGCTCCCATACAGTGTAACGGAGTCCCCATACAGTGTAACGGAGACCCCATACAGTGTAATGGAGCCCCCATACAGTGTAACGGAGCCCCCATACAGTGTAACGGAGACCCCATACAGTGTAACGGAGACCCTATACAGTGTAACGGAGTCCCCATACAGTGTAATGGAGCCCCCATACAGTGTAACGGAGACCCCATACAGTGTAACGGGGACCCCATACAGTGTAATGGATCCCCCAGTACAGTGTAATGGGGCCCCCATAAAGTGTAATTGAGCCCCCGCACAATGTTACGTAG